>NW_022987604.1:494190-509562 GCF_902827165.1 Trematomus bernacchii
GTTCTTCTTATCTGATCTTATCTTAAAATATACCACACAGTAGTCTGACATATATTCAGTGTTCCAAGTCTTTTAGTTTTTATGTTTTTTAGGTCATTTTGTATTTAAATGTATATTTTTGACCTCTTTTTGCAACTTATGGTCTGAAGTTGTTTATGTTTGCACCACAATACACCAGAGCTAATCCCTCTGTGTGTACCTGGTGATAAACTTGATTCTGAATTTAGGAAGTTAATGTGTGTTAAAATGTGCAGCAGCTCATGAATGATATTGCTTTTGACTTCCTCTCATCTGAACATGTCTCCTTCTCCTCTCTCCTCAGGTCCTTGGATGTATAACGAGATGACGATGAGCTCTTCTGATTCCCCACTTTAAATATGTCTATATATTGTTGATCAAATCCGTGCTTTCCTGTTGTGTACAAAATGGTGGACCTAATAATAAAAAAAACAATCATTTAAGAACGTGTGTTGTTCTTTTAGTTTTGTATATAAATGCATCATGTTTTCCAAGTTGATCAAATAAACGCATGAATACAAGATTAAAACATAGTTTATCTATCTTGGTCAAAGTGTTGATGAACCAGTTTGTACCTTTTGGTTTGATGAGCTTCAGGTCACCAGGACTTGCTTTGTTTTTATTTCTGTACTTTATTTTAATTCTGCTCTCTGCAATGAGCAAAAAACGCATTGGTGGCAAAATATATTTGACTAAATATACACTGTAATTAAAAAAGTATTTCCTTATCCATAATTACTTGACATATTGCATAGTTATGATATACCCCTGTTCTTTGGAAACAATATACATAAGAAACACGACTTTAAATTCATATTTATTATATAAGAACTGCAGTGAGTGCATATTTGAGTTGTGTTGTATTTGTTAACACAACTAAAGTACACATTTGAATTATTGTTGTAGATTCACATATACACAAACCAAGTATAAAGTCCAGTCGTTGTTCTAATCAGTATTTACATATAAGTGCTTTGTTATTGTTTAACCTTTTATACACTGCAATACAACACAATGATTTGCTTCTGAATATGAAATAGAAACCTTGCAGACAGGTGTTTGCCCCTCTTTGCTCTTCTCTTCACCACCAGATGGCGACAGGAGCCTGGATATCTGTTTCTTTCTCATAAGCAGTAAGTTGTACCAAAGCCCTATAACTGAAAGAGTTGCAACAGCGGAAGTCCAAAATGCTTGATCGTCTCGTGGTGGTCTCTTTATAGGGCTTTGCTTCAGTCATACTCATACAGGGGCTGTTTCTCAAAGTCGAGGACGCTTAGGACATGTCCTTCCGAGTCAGGTCCTTCAGAGGCTAGGCAAGAATCCTTCCTAGCATTCGGAAAATGAAGAATGGAACAGGCTAGCAAGTGTGCGTCATATGAGAGGCCCTGCCTTAAATTGAGCGCGATTTGTTTGAAGACTCATAACTGATTTGCGAAGATCGAAGATGTACTTGACTGTATTTTGTAAAATGATTATCTCTCCAGGACAGAACCACTAAACTAACATAACACGTTCTCCTTCTGTTTGCAGCCTTGAAAAAGTCCTGGAGGATAAGCAGCCATAAGAAAATCATAAAATCACCATCACCAATCAATAATACAATGTGTATTTATATATCATACTTGATGTCTGCAAACCTTTGTTACACATCTTGGTGCACATTGTAGCATAAACCACAAATATCAAGAAAAGAGGCAAAGTCCAAACAAGATTAATTTTAATTATTTATTTGGAGGCTCTGAAGGATCCTTCCTTGACATTGAGAAGCAGCCACAGTATAGGAAAAGCAATTAAAAACACTTTAAAAATATAAAAGCATTTCCTTGGTTTAGGCATGGATTTATAATAAGAACTGGATACAGCGTCGGAGGCGGGGTCTCGTTTTCATGAGAGCTGCTCATTGGCGCATGAAGACAAAATGGCCCAACTTTTGAGAGAGCGAAACGTCACAGATTACCCGTCATGCCTGGCTGTCAGAGCAGAAGAACCTGTGGGTGTTTCTCAATGTCGAGTACGCTTGCTTGGTAGCACATGTCTTCTGAGTCACTTGCTTCAGAAGTGAGGCAAGAATACTTCCTGGCATTCGGAAAACAAAGAGTGGAACAGGCGAGCAAGTGTGCGTCATAGGAGAGAGGGAAATTGGTCCGTGCGCAAAGCATTGTGGGGATTTTAAGACCGCAGAGTCTACACATGTGGAGCCTCGAAATGTCTCGCTACCAAGTACGCCGGGCTCGGTAGAATTCCAAGTATGCTGGACATTGGAACAGTCCTTCGGCGGCACTCGATGACGTAGTATGCTTGAAATAGTGGCTCTGGAGCAGCTTTACTCATTGAGAAACGGCCCGTATGTGCACTCACAGAGCATGCGCCCCTTAAGCCCCCGCCCCCCGAGCTCCAATCTCGGCTCACTAGAATGAATGGAGAGAGAAAATAAATCTAGATTCGGCTTTTAGTGCATTTTATAACTTTAAGGATCGAATGATTCTAATCAAGGCTATAAAATAGTTTATACTGGGTAGTTTATTTAGTTAAAAAAAAATATCCACCGATTTACAGACGTCTCTTTCCCCATGTTAGTCAATGGGAAAAAGTATTTTTGGGCTGGGTGACGTCACGGACTGATACGGAAGTTGCAGTACCGCCGTTTGGACACAACACATTTTGAGAGTCCGGAGCACTTCCTGGGGGCTTGGGTTTAGGGAGGGCGGCGCCCTATCGCCCCCTATGGGCCAGCCGCTACTGGGTAGAAGTACAAAGTAGCAAAAATATTGAGTTACTGAAGTAAAGTATAAGTACTTCAGAATTGTACTTAAGTACAATACTTGAGTAAATGTACTTAGTTACTGAACACCACTGGGTTTAATTCACTACCTAAGTATATTATATTTACATTCACCAGCACAAACAGGTACAGGTTTTTACAGTTTGATAATACAAAACAAATAAAACTCCAAATCGCATGCCTAGGTACCAAATGCCCCAAAATCCCAAATCTTACCCAGCAGTCAGTACTAATTGGTAAAATAAGAACAAGCCCTTATTTTTGTCATAACCCGGCTCCTATGCCTGACAAAAATGTGAAAGGATGAAATGGATGCTGGTAAATTAAAGTATTGTATGTAATAAAGTAAACATTTACTTGAAAAAAAATACGGGTTGCTGCTCTCAGGAGGGAGTCCAGGAGAAAAGAGAGAACGAAAGTGGCCTTCGCTCAGAATCTGTGTTACCTTCAAGGACAAGGGGGAAAATGTACAGGTAACAAAACAGAGGACTAGACTTCAACTGTCACACACACTCCACAAGGTTTTTCCTCAGCTCAAGTTGAGCTTTCTGTAAAGATACGGGTCCAGCTCACGGAGAGCATTGATCAGAACCCTGCTGGCTTCAGCTCCTTTATTTCGCACCGCGTCCACCACCTCTCGTGCTCCGCCATTTTGGGGTTTTGTTCTGGCCGACGTCATTTCAGATTCGGTGATCACTCCAGACTCAAAGAGTTTATCCAGAAGGTCGATCAGGAGAGTTGGAGTCACTCTTTGAATGAACTCTGTCCGAACTGAGAACAGCCTCTGGTCTGCTGGGACGCTGCTCTCTGCTGGGACTCTGCTCTCTGCTGAGACGCTGCTCTCTGCTGGGTCTCTGCTCTCTGCTGAGACTCTGCTCTCTTGGACATTTCTCTGGGACAATTCCTTCCTTGGATCTGGAAGATAAATAGGGAAAATACTTGTGTTAACCAACAATCACATTAAACAGATCTCTTAAAAATTAAAGTAACTCGACATTCCCAGAGGTGGATTTTTGTTCACTTAAAGTTATAATATGTAACATTTCCTCATTAAAATGTATAAAAACTCCTACAACTGTATTATTTATATTTTGTTGAGTTGTGTTCAAACATTATCGCAAATGGTTCAGAGAGATGTGTAATTTTAATCAAGGTCAAAATACGTTCATCACGGTCTCCTGTAATGGCGGCGTATCCACTTAAGCATGAGAAGCTGAAGACTACAACTCCCATAATGCCACGCTGTTTCACCACTGCACAACACTAGTTTTTAGAATATAACAAGTTGTGTGTTTAGTAATGATGCGCTGCCATGGAGCCTTAATAGAGAATGCTATGAGATGGAGCTTTAGAGTTATCCAGTCTATCACTGGGTCTGAGCTCAGGTGGAGTCTTTACCTTCAAGTGACACGCGACAATACCAGACTACATTTCCACCTTGGTCCTTGACCTTCAAAACCACTCTCTCTGTGCTCGTCGTCAGGGAAACTAGAAATGCCGGGTAGTAGTTTGGTCCAAACCTGGAATCAAATGTTTTACTCTGGAAACCAGAAGCAGAAGTTAAATGTTTATCTGGATCTTTCCTGATTGTGAATCCACATGCAGATACATGTGTGATAATGATCATTGTGTTTCTTTAGAGGAGTATCAGTGACTCACCTCAGGCTGAATGAAGAAGCCCTCAGGTTCACAGTGCACACTGTAACTGTGATAAATGTCCAGTTCACAGTCGGAGGAGATTGAGATGTTCACAGCACGTCTGTGTTTAACAACCTTCAGAAACAGGACATTTTGATCAATTTAAAACAACATGTTGACAGACCTGCTCTACAGAGATATAAGAATCAGTGGCGACTGGTCATTAGGGGCAGGTGGGGCACAGCCCCACCTAGTGTCAGCAGAAAGTATTACACATAATGATTACAAAAAATGCAAAGAGATGCACAAAAAGAAATAAAAAAATGTAAAGTGAACAGTGACTGTAAAAACTATACTGCGCATGCTCAGAGTATTTTTCAATGTAATGTGTGTGGCAAAAAAAAAGGCCATAGGGGCACAGAGCTGCCATCCCCACCATACGTCATCTCACATCATTCAGAGCTGATTGGCTGTAAGTACGTGTGCCGCGAAAAGTGTGGTGCTTGAAGAGGAGACGAGAGAGCTGCAGTGACGCGTCCTAAAACCAGGAAGTAAGCTGCAAAAAAAGCAATGAGGTTCTCCAGAGGATTTTAGAAAATAGCTGTAAATAAGATCTGTGGGAAACGTACCTGTTAGATAAATGCACGTTTTGTTCAGCCGGATAACATCCACATGTCTACCCTACTTTTATAATTTTTTTATCATAAATCTATCGATTAGATTTATGATAGACTTTGAAACTACAAGAAGATAAGGAGGACTTTTACAAAAAAGTTATAGAATTTTTTGTCCAGAAGGATAGGCAAATGGACTTCATCTTCAAGTCAAGGTAAGACTAAAAAAAAAAGTATCTTGTGCGCTCGAGAAAGTTACCGGTTCACCAAGTGGGAGAGATGTGCCTTTTACACACCGCCTTCACTGTGTTTACCTGTGTGTGTGTGTGTGTGTGTGTGTGTGTGTGTGTGTGTGTGTGTGTGTGGAAATATTTTCCAAGGCCCATAACTTTGACCCAGTTTATCAGTTTGTACTGACCTCACTGAGCACAGGCACCTGTAGCCTTGGCTGCTGTGCTCTCAGTGTTTTGTCTCCCTGTTCCTGCCTGTTGGCGTCAGCTGATAGATATGAAGGTAGATATGGTGCAAAATGCGAGAGCGTGTAAAACCTGATGTGAGTACTTGCAGAAAAAAATCTGAGCTTGTGTGCATACATTTACACTTGTATAAAATATCCATGTATCTGTGAACCAAATTTGAAGTCACAGAATAAAAAAAAAAGTTTTGTAGCTTGTAGAAAAAAGATGAACTTAGTGATGAAATGTTCACTTGCAGAAAATATATATTTTGTTAATATATTTTCCATTACAACTGCAACTTGGTTATTACAACCTCTCAAATCAGTCATTACAACTTCACGAATCTGCTCTGTGGCAGTATAAATCGACAAATCTGCGGCCTTGACTTTTGCTACACTTCTTGCGATGAATGTGTCGCAAAAGTAATTTTCACCTGTAGATGTGGGGGGAGGGAGGGGGGTTGGAGCGAAGGGGCGGAGCTATCACAACGACGAGGCTCGGGTCAGTCACACAGTCACAGCCATAGTCAGGTCGAACCGGATGACTGCGGGGCTAACGTTCCGTGTCTTCATGCTTATATCAGACTATTGTGACTCGCTCTGCGGTTAAAACAGACGGTGCATGAATGCGGTTTTGCGGGTAATTGAAATTCGAGTACTTATTTATGTGTTTATGATTTTAATCAGCTACGTAATGAATGTTAAGGCTTGGGTTAGCGTGTAAGCGAGTGGTAGCTACATCTGTGCTAACGATGCTAATCGTAGCCTGCAAGTTAAAACCATAGACTGTATATATGAAGGTTAAAACGAAATAGACAAGTGTTAAGCATTAAGCGTTAAGTGGGATAATACTGTAGAACAAACGGCTTCTGTTTGAGGTTGGTAAAATAAGGTCATCCTTGTAACTCAGAGAGATATTTTATTATGTAGGTAGGAAGTTCTAGGAACTGTATGCATCGCTAAGGTTAATTTAAATCCGCTATGCTCAAGTATGTAGACAAGTAGTGTCGAAGTAGTGTATGTGAAATCAACCTCACAATAAGATGTGTGTATATTACAATTATTAATGTCATATTTCAAGATGATTACTTGGATATTACAATATGGTTGGTTGAGCTGGAGTTCATTATTGAGCTTACACGTTAACGTCAGTCATATCTGAAGAACGAACCCAAATCTTGTTGTTTTTATTAATTGTATTACCAAATTAATATCAAATGAACAGTAAGCATTGGTAACACAACTTCCAAAGTTACAGTAAAATAAAAAGGACCCTGACTCGAACAATACACAATCCAACATGTTCAACAGAAGAGAATACGTTATATTGTTTGTACTGTACACATGGTTCTTTACATATATATCTATTTGTTTAAAGTTTCCAGGTGATGCAGACAGGCTGGACCAGAGAGTGAGAGACAGCACTGGACTCCTCACAGCAGTGAACTTCAGCACAGGTACAAATACTATTTTTTCATACTGTACAAAGAATCAAGAAAGATATTGGTTTAAATAAATTAAGTATTGACTTTAATACACTGATATACATTCCATTAAACAATACTAAATACTAGATCACCTACACATCAGTGAAGTTGAGGGGTTTTTCCATGCCAAGGGTTACATGTTAACAAGCAATATTACTTTGTCAGCTTTCTAATCTAAGGTATTGAAGGCAAAGCTATTTAACACATAGTGAGAACTGCTACTATTTATCTCTCAATATTGTCTGTAAAAAACGTGGTAAAAGTTATTATTTCAGTGAGAGAACAGAGCAAGCTTCTACAGTTGCACTAAGTTTTGATAACAGTTAAATATTATTTTGATAATAAAATATATTTCAATGTTGATGAATTTCATACTGTTCATTCATAATCTGATTGTCTTTGTAGCTCACTGTTGAAATAAAATATAACATTACAATTACAAAATAATTATATCTACAGCCCCTAAACACAAACAAACTTCTTTCATAAATAACACACTTGTTCTGCAATAATATGTTTTATGTTTCCTGTAATTTTTGTTAGGAAAGGACATGCCTGAAAGACACGATTCAACATTTTCTCCTTCTCCCTCTTAGGTGCCTTACAAAATAATGGACGTCCGCTCTCGGGAGCGTCGGAGTGGTGCGGTCACCCTAAGTGACAGACCTAAAGTATCCGGGATTCAGGCACCTTCCCTGGCTTGTACATTTTTGGTGATGCGCCCTGGAGGTATCAGACTATTTTAAACAACTTTTCCCCGCCTTTCAAACACTTATTCCGGGGTTTTAGTCAGTCATTTTGCACGATATCATTTAACATTGACGCTCTCCTGAAAATGCACATATTCTGTGCATTTTCAGGAGAGCGTCAATGTTAAATGATTTTTTTAAACATTATTTCTGGCTTGTAAAGTGCAGTTATGCGCCCTGGAGGTATTACACTTTCTCCTGGGTCAATGTGTCCTCTTTCACCCCCTGGGTGTGTGTGAGACAAGTGAACTGAGTCAGCCTGCCAACAAGCAGCACTCTGCTGTCATTTGAAACATGTTCCCCCACTTTTCAACACACTTTTACCCACGTTTTGAGCACTTTCTCCTGGGTCAATGTGTCCTCTTTCCCGCCCTGGGTGTGTGTGAGACAAGTGAACTGTGTCAGCCTGCCAACAAGCAGCAGTGTGCTGTCATTTGAAACATGTTCCCCCACTTTTCAACACACTTTTACCCACGTTTTGAGCACTTTCTCCTGGGTCAATGTGTCCTCTTTCCCCCCCTGGGTGTGTGTGAGACAAGTGAACTGAGCCAGCCTGCTAACAACCACCAGTCTGCTGTCATTTGAAACATGTTCACCGACCTTTTAACACACTTTTTACCCATGTTATGCGCCCTGGAGGTATCAGACTATTTTAAACAACTTTTCCCCGCCTTTCAAACACTTATTCCGGGGTTTTAGTCAGTCATTTTGCACGATATCATTTAACATTGACGCTCTCCTGAAAATGCACATATTCTGTGCATTTTCAGGAGAGCGTCAATGTTAAATGATATCGTGCAAAATGACTTGCTAAAACTCTCTTCCAGACATTTAAAAATACTTTCCCCGACCATTTAAACATTATTTCTGGCTTGTAAAGTGCAGTTATGCGCCCTGGAGGTATTATACTATTTCAAACAACTTTTCCCCGCCTTTTCAAACACTTATTCTTTGGTACAAGTGTTATCTTTCCCCCCCTGGGTGTGTGTGAGACAAGTGAACTGAGTCAGCCTGCCAACAAGCAGCACCATGCTGTCATTTGAAACATGTTACCCCACTGTTTAACACACCTTTACCCACGTTTTGAGCACTTACTGCTGGGTCAATGTGTCCTCTTTCGCCCCCCCCCTGGGTGTGTGTGAGACAAGTGAACTGAGTCAGCCTGCCAACAAGCATCATTCTGCTGTCATTTGAAACATGTTACCCCACTGTTCGACACACCTTTACCCACGTTTTGAGCACTTACTGCTGGGTCAATGTGTCCTCTTTCGCCCCCCCCTGGGTGTGTGTGAGACAAGTTAAGTGAGTCAGCCTGCCAACAAGCAGCACCATGCTGTCATTTGAAACATGTTACCCCACTGTTTAACACACCTTTACCCACGTTTTGAGCACTTACTGCTGGGTCAATGTTTCCTCTTTCGCCCCCCCCCTGTGGTGTGTGTGAGACAAGTGAACTGAGTCAGCTTGCCAACAAGCAGCAGTGTGCTGTCATTTGAAACATGTTACCCCACTGTTTAACACACCTTTACCCACGTTTTTGAGCACTTACTGCTGGGTCAATGTGTCCTCTTTCGCCCCCCCCCCTGGGTGTGTGTGAGACAAGTTAAGTGAGTCAGCCTGCCAACAAGCAGCACCATGCTGTCATTTGAAACATGTTACCCCACTGTTTAACACACCTTTACCCACGTTTTGAGCACTTACTGCTGGGTCAATGTGTCCTCTTTCGCCCCCCCCCCTGGGTGTGTGTGAGACAAGTGAACTGAGTCAGCCTGCCAACAAGCAGCAGTGTGCTGTCATTTGAAACATGTTACCCCACTGTTTAACACACCTTTACCCACGTTTTGAGCATTTACTGCTGGGTCAATGTGTCCTCTTTTGCCCCCCCCCTGGGTGTGTGTGAGACAAGTGAACTGAGTCAGCCTGCCAACAAGCATCATTCTGCTGTAATTTGAAACATGTTACCCCCACTGTTTAAACACACCTTTACCCACGTTTTGAGCACTCTTTCCTGGTTGAAAAGACATGTGCTGTAGCCTGGTTCTCTCCCAGTACTGGGTACTAGTTAATGCCACTATCACCACCACATTTAAACCAGATGAACTGGTAGTTATCCGGGGTGCTGCAGAGTCATTTTCAGGCTCCTCTCCACAATTGTCCCCCTAAATGATTTTAAATAATTATTTTTGCATTTAAATGCATTTATTCTATCATTTATATGGTTCCCAACACAATGCACATAGTCTGGAGCTCACTGGGGTCCTGCATATAATTTAATCAGGCGTTTTAACACTTTTTCCCACAAAAATGATTTTAAATCACTATCATGGGGCTATGAAAATCAATTCCGGGTAATGCAGAGCACAAGTGCAACCTTTTACTATTTAAATGTATTTGTATTATATATTTTTGGGGCTAGAAAGGTGACCTCTCTGGGTGATTTAGTCTTGAGCTTAGCCCACAAATCCTGGATGATCCAGGCCAAATTTGGGTGCTCATAGGCGGCCTGCTAGGCGCCCCCACCCGTGGAAAGCAAAGAAAAGTGAAGAAAACGGTTAATTATATCTTAAAATAATCAAAATGAAGTTTTGAAAAATGGTCAAAAAGATGACAGAGTGCCAACGGGAGAAGGGGCCAGGTGTTTGGCGCTTCGGGCCGATTTTTCCCCTTCTCCGATGGTTGGTGCAAACGGAGAAGGGGAAAAGGTCCTTGGGCTTCATTTCCCCTACACTGTGAAAAAGATTATCCATACTTTTCAGACTACCGTCCGCACGAAATCGGAAACCCAGTTTTTGGGTGCACTCAGAAAAAAACGGCTATGGCAAATCATGGAAGAATGTATCCGCTCACCAAGCACTCTGAGTGGGCCTAATTTTGTGCCACGAGACCCCCCAGCCTGGATGTCCAAATACTTTAAGTTCGACATGGAGGAATGCAGGGCACTTTGCAGGTGACTCTACCCGACTTTGAAGCACTATTTTGGGGCATAATTTTTACATTTTCACCCTATTCCCCGGTTGTCCAAATACCTTTAAGTTCGACATTTTGAGACATGGAGGAATGTCAGGGCACTTTGCAGGTGACCCTACCCGATTTTGAAGCACTATTTTGGGGCATAATTTTTACATTTTCACCCTATTCCCCGGTTGTCCAAATACTTTAAGTTCGACATTTTGAGACATGGAGGAATGTCAGGGCACTTGGCAGGTGACCCTACCCCGATTTTGAAGCACTATTTTGGGGCATAATTTTTACATTTTCACCCTATTCCCCGGTTGTCCAAATACTTTAGTTCGACATTTTGAGACGAGAACCCTGTATGCCGGAAGAACCCGTGCGTCTAAGCTGGCTAAGGACTTGCCCTCTCCCTCAAATTACTGGTCCACTGGGTATGGACGGGGGAATACCATGCGTGAAATCACGTTGCCTAGAAGCATGGAGGCGTACCTTCAGACATACTGGGATCATTGTTTGGGTGTCGCTCCGACAGTAAAACAGAAAGACAATGTTCTGTCGAAGATCAGCCGGATAAAGAACTTCATAGTATACATGGCCCATGGTGTTAACCGCCTGTCAGACTGGCTGTTCCTAAGAAACATGAAGAATATCCGTGGCTGGAGCAAGTATATTGTAAAGCCGGGCCGGGCAGTCACAACATCAGAGTTCTTCCTGAAGAATGTGAACCAGTTCATGGGGTAACATGTCTGAGTAAAAGCCCCGGGGGTGCAGGCTCACCCAGTCTGATATGACCCACATAATGAGAGAGGTGAAAGCCAACATGAAACACTTGAATAAGGCAGTCACTCTACACCAGTTTAAGGTGAAGAGGAACAAACTGGATCGTCTGCCGAGCCAGGCGGAGCTTCTCGCCGCCATGGCGGCCGCTGAATAAAAAACAAAAAAAACAATAACCTTGATGGTTCCCAGGGGCAGATAAAGTCCCACTTTCCATCAGCACCGGGGAGGCACTCTCCTTGGTGCTGAACCCTGTGATGAGCGCTCAAGTGTTGGCGGAGGAGGTGTAAGCCAGAGGAGGGTGAAAAAAAGTTAAAGTGTTTGAACCTCCAGCCCAGAAGGGGGGTGGTGGTGCCAATAAGAAGGCCGAATTTGGATGCTGATGGGCGGACCTAAAAGCACCACAAAATCCACCCCCCTTTAGGGTCACCAGGGGCACGAGGTTCTGGTGGGTGTGAATACCTGGGTTTAGTCCGTGGGGGAGTGCTTAACTGCGGGGGCCCGGGGACTCACGGTGTGCAAGGTTATGGAGGTGCCACTGTTATGGGGACATGCTGGGGGTCATTAGTCCGTCCTTTGGGGGTCTGTGAGCGGGCAAAGAGAGGTGATTTTCCCGGTCTCTGTCCTGGAGGTCTGAAATAAACAGAGTGCCACTGTTAGGGACTCATGCTGGAGGTCTCTAGGCCGTCCTTTGGGGGTCTGTGAGCGGGCAAAGAGAGGGGATTTTGCCGGACTCTCTCCTGGAGGTGTGAAATAAACAGAGTCCCCATTTCAGGGACACCTCTTGGCGGTCTCTAGGCTGTCCTTTGGGGGTCTGTGAGCGGGCAAAGAGAGGGGATTTTCCCGTTGTCTCTGCTGGAAGTGTGAAATAAACAGAGTCCCCATTTCAGCGACACCTCTTGGAGGTCTCTGGGCCGTCCTTTGGGGGCCTGTAGGCCGGCAAAGAGGGCCGTCCTTTGGGGGCCTGTAAGGCCGGCAAATGAGAACAAGGATTTTGCCGGACCCTCTCCCTGGAAGTGGTGAAATAAAAAACAGAAAGGTTTCCCACTTCATGGAGACCCTCTTGGGGAGGTCTCTGGGGCCGTCCTTTGGGGGGCCCTGTAGGCCGGCAAAAGAGACAGGATTTTGCCGGACCCTCTTGCTGGAAAGTGTGAAATAAACAGAGTCCCCACTTAAGGGAGACCTCTTGGAGTCTCTGGGCCGTCCTTTGGGGGCCGGTAGGCTGGCAAAGAGACGGGATTTTTTGTCCGGAGCTCCTCACACTCCCCACTTCAAGGAAACCCGAGTAAATGTGTTTAAACTTACCACAGTAAATGGGGAACCGCAGGGGACCTCCCCGAGACCCTCCCGATGCCGTCCCCCTATTTTAGAAACCCGAGGAAATGTGTTTAACCCACCACAGTAAATGTGCATTGGCATATACAGCCGGTGGCTGTATATGTTATGCGGAGAGGGATCTCGGGGCTAACTTCTGGGAAGCAGAATGGGTATTTTCACATCCCACTTCCCTAATAAATAAACAGAGTGCTACATTTTGTAAATAGCAGAATGCCTCCAGGGCGCATAACTGCACTTTACAAGCCAGGGAAGGTGCCTGAATCCTGTGTATACATTTTGTAAATAGTAGAATACCTCCAGGGCGCATAACTGCACTTTACAAGCCAGGGAAGGTGCCTGAATCATGGGTATACATTTTGTAAATAGTGCAATACCTCCAGGGTGCATAACTGCACTTTACAAGCCAGGGAAGGTGCCTGAATCCTGGGTATACATTTTAAATAGTACAATACCTCCAGGGCGCATAACTGCACTTTACAAGCCAGGGAAGGTGCCTGAATCCTGGGGTAAACATTGTTTAATTGTTTAAGTGTTTTTAAATGTATGGAACAGTGTTTTGTCTCTTTCAAAACTCTCCCGTCATCGGCCGGATACATGGGGACGATTTTATATTCACTATGACCGTTAATATTCCAGTGAGACGAAGTACGTCCGGTGACGGGAGTGATCCCATGTTAATTTTGTCCGAAAACCAGAGCATTCCCTTATCTGAGGGTCAAGAAGAACATCCAAGAGGAAAATGAAAAGCTGATGTTATGAGATTTTAAGACCAGTACAGGACATTCACTAAGAAACTACTTTATTGTGAAAACAAAGTCAGCTGATCGAATGCACCTATTTCCACATCTACACACTCCATCAGCTGATTATTTCTATTTGCCTCACTTCATGAGCTTCAGAACACCTGTACCTTGTACCGCAGAGTTTGCAACGTCACAAATAAATGGGGCCAATCTTCAGTCAGATGCGAATGTGTAATCTAACATTTTCAGTAAGAATAATGGACAAAAAGAGTGCAAATACAAATACAATTTATTGAAATGTGAAAAAATGTTTTAAATAAAAAGCACATATGGACAGAAGGTGTAAACCTATTAAATGTATAAGTAACACATTTAGTCAAATAAAGTGACAGACTAGGCCTGTGCAGTTGGTATCAGCTATGTCCAGCATGGGCTCCTCCATCAGGCCTGGTCCTCCTCGCTGAGGAAAGACCCTCAGTCCTCTCCGGCCAAACCAACAGACAGGACGTCCATCACACGGAGGTTTCTCCCTGAAGTCTCTGCAGCTCTCTGGACACCACGCTGTCTCAATCCGTCCACACTGAATATGAGAGGGGGAAAATAAAAATAATAAATGCTTTAGACAATAAGAAATATAAAAGTGAACCGTTGAGTTGCTCAGTTTTTTTTTAGATTGTCAATACTATTACTGTATAACTAATATCCCAGGTTAAGAGGCACCTTCAAATAAAGATTGGTCTTAACCTGTTTCACACCTTCCCCCCGGTACCGGGCGGATAAACGCGTCATTTGCAGGAAACAACGTCTAAGGAATCTTAATATTGAATAAAACTATGAATGTGTTATATCCATGTAACGGGAAGAAACTCAGCTAACTGATCTTTTTAATTTTTTTTCAAAAAAAACCCACAATGCTAGCACTCAGCCTCTGAATTAGCTCGACGAAAAAACGTAACCTACAAAGGCACATAAACTCACTCAGAACTCCCTTATTACTTATCCTAGATGCACAACCAAACACTCTTTTTTGGTGTCCTGGAGACACGAATCTACCGGTGCCCACCTCAACACTCAGTGATAAACATTCGCGACGCTATCAACGAAAGCGTACATCATCACATGTGGAGCTAAGAAGCTAAACATGTAAATATGGCTTACCTTGGTCAAAAGTGGTCTTCAATGGCATTAAAACGATAAAAAACGATGCTGCAGTTAATCCATAGGTTCATCCTATGTGTCTGTGCCTTCTTTGAAATTATTTCTGATAATCCATAAGCAATACAACTGCGTTTTAGTTTCCAAACTCCAGAAGGAGACATTCCTCCAGTTTAGTTTCGCTTTCCACACGCGAAGCGGCCACATTTTTTCTTTACAATGTATGTGTATGTGAGTCTCCTCCTTCGATTCTATTGGCTCTAACGGTCACAAGGGTATGTCAACCAACCAGATCGAGCAAGGGGGGGCCAGAGATAGGTCAAATCCACCCAAATGACCCCAGATGGCCCAGTTTTTGGCTAAATCTCTCTAAAAAGGTCAAATTTCACTTGTTTTGCATCAATCTTGATACAGGGTACTTATTATATGTTGTACTTTGGATTCCTAAAGCTTTTAGTCTACTAACCCATCATCCAAGGGTAGTTTTCACTATCTGTAAAAAATAATTTTTGGACGGACACTATATTTACAGTTTTTTACTATGTAAAATCTGAATTTTCTTTAAAATAAAAAACATTTATATTGATTCTGACACTTCTACATCCAACTCACAGGTTTATCATTACTTTGAGAAAAAAGATTATATTTAACCCTTTTAG